>NC_056729.1:1348238003-1348282648 GCF_019279795.1 Protopterus annectens | reverse complement strand
CTGACAGCAACCCACACTTCCTAGAATGGACACCCATGTACCCACACATGCTTGGGCATGCACTCCACCTAGCTGGGTGACACATTACACAACACATACCATACCTACACTACCCTCAGCATGCATGATACCTCCATGTGTCTGGTGTGTTAAACCTGGGTTTATCCCCCCTTTGGTAGATGAACATATATGCTTCACGGCCCTGCTAGCCACACCCTGGACACACACCCATCGCAGCATACATGGTACATGTGTTCTACAGCCAGTACTACTGACGTCTGCTGACAGGGGTTATTAATGGCATGGCACCCTGGCAGATGGACAGTGTACATAACTATGCTGACACATATCACAGTGCACTTCCGTAGCATGTACGCAGTGGTAGGGACCATGCTATTCCACACAGAGACATGGCGGTACTGGCCTTTTCACAGACGCCACGGTGGTGGTCATGTTCCATGCACATCTGCTGTATGGGCACATGTGCAGGCTGTTGCACGGTGGGTATATTCACATGTGTGGGGTGCATCACTTGACAGCCATGGTGGGTCCTCGTGGTCCATCACATGCTCCAAGGCTAGCTACCTACACATGACTGCCGCACATTGCAGTGTGGGTCCTCAGGCAGTGTGGTGGTATGTTAGTGTTGTTTGGCTACATCCACATTCGATGTCGCGTACAACAGTCACCCAGGCATTGCAGACTGAGATAATGTTGGCAACATGCCAGGCAATGGTGTACCTACCAACAATACACACTCTCACTCACTACAGGGTTGCAATCCATACATGGACATCGTAGTGTCCCTGTGGACACATACATGGTACTGCCATGCACACGTTATGTCCTAAGACACTGTCCCAATGTCACCTTCCGATCTCCCTAGCTGTTATGTCCCGCCAACCTGTTTGGTATGTGTCTCCACACCAGCCCACTGAATTCACTGCTAGCCTGTTGTCGGACATTGTGTACCTTGACCATCACACTGCCACATCTATCGCACTACACATGGGTGGCACTGCATTGCACGTGTGGGACTGCATTCATACACCCATGACTGGACCATTCTGTATGGCACTGGGGCACATCCTCACAAACGTGCTTCACGCACTCATTGATGACCTCCATGCCTTTACTGGCACCCTTGTTGGGCTTCTGTGTGCCACAGCACGCCACATACACATGCTGGCCACCTGTCATACCATTGCATGGGTGGTTGGTGTGGTACAGAGGGCAACAGATCAGACATTGTCCTCACATTGCCCTTCAGCACCATTCCACGTTCTGGTATTGGCAATGTACACATCCACCGTCACATCATACCCTGTGTCTCAGGATGTTAAGCTATATGACTCCTGGACAGGACACACAGTGGTGCAAGCATATCAAGCTACCTACTACATGTCAGGTACATGTGGCATTACACAGTCCTCAGTCATGGGGCCCCTCATGTTCACTATTTGCTTACATACACAACATGCTGTCACAGAGTACTGTCCATGCCTAGATATCCCACATCTACATACCTGGCACCATTATAGCTCCACCAGCTCATACTGATAACAACCGTACGGGTGTCGGTGTGGCAGATACATCATGTGGGTGTCATGGCATCAGGATGCATGACACATGGTGCATGCACATCACCTTTGCATAGCAACATTCATCCACTGAGTATCACATGGATACTGTCCCCGTACATGCATATCAAATTGTACATGGTTGCTGTACACACACATGCCCACATGGTGCTGTGGTTACCGTATTCCACTGTGGCATGGGTACACATCTGCAGGGCCACACCTATCTGTACTGTGTGTGATGCTGGTACATAGGTAGCCATTGTACCTGTGGCATACACACATCTACACACGGGCAGGGTTACAATACCACATTCGTGGTGTACCTTCCACAACGGTTACGACTTTACATGGCACAGCATTATCATGCCATGATGTGTACCAGGCTCAGACAGTTTACATATGCGGCTGACAGACGGAAACACATCTGTACACATCTGCATACCACATACACAGGGGTGTCTTCTGCTCTGACATGGACCATGTCCTCCGCATTACTGATGCATGTAGTACTCATACATGGCAATTGCAGTGGGCAGAGTGAACGGACCACTCATGGATATGTGCACACATGCCACATTGCATGGGCTGGGCTTCTGTGTTACTTCCGCAGACACAACACACACCATGCTGTGGAACATAGGTCCTGTGCACATCCCACAGGGACACACAGTGGCACTGTTCATGTGATAGCTCCCTTGCTGTTTGAGTGACACGTAGTCATGGTACCACCACAGCAGCAGTACTGTGTAGACATGCAGTTGACACCCACCTCTGCTGTTCACTGGACACTACCATGGGGAGGTGACACTACTGTGTACACTGCACATGTGTTTACACATGGACCTGCCGGACTTCATTGTTGCCCACATTGCACCTGCTACAGATCGTTTGGCCATGGTTACTTGGTGTTCCTTCCATTTCGGATGGCTATTATGCTACTACTCTTTTCCATATGTACAGGCCATACGTATCCTGTTATTGTACATACCAATAGGCCATAACTCCATTATGCATGATATGCCTGTGATACTGTGTATGATGTCTGTCATATCCACCATGACAGCTTTACATTACACATAGTTGACATAGTATCCCCTACTGCAAGGCATACGTGCACGTCGTGCGCACATTACGTATGACATCAACGGTATATGCCCATACACATGTGTGCTGTGACAGTATACATACATGTCCTATCCCCTGCTATGGCACTTCCTTGTTGGACATCCACTGCCAGCATTGGCGTGTGGTGTGGCATTGTTCTGTGTTATGCCCCCCTGTGGCAGCCCTTGTGTTATCCCGGCTGTGTACATGATGTCCCACTGCTGTGCACATGGTGTCCACAGTCATTGGTATGCTCAGCAGGATAGCACTACATAACCACCTTTCACCACTCTCTGCATTATGGACAAGTATCCTTACTTACAAACACCATTCACATACAGTACAGCTTCGTCATACACATCATGCGTTACACACCCGTACATATCGTGGGTTCTACATACCTTGTCTGTGTTTCCTTCCGTTTTTCGTTATCGCTATTCCATTTTCTCACTCTATCCATTTTGGAGTAGTAGTTCGGTATGAGCATACGGTTTGAATATCCTGGGAGTCATCCTTATATCCGTCGTTACCTGCAACATGTGGGTTCATCACACCAATAGCTGTTCCTCAGTGTGTACTTGTGCGCATATCACCTGTGCATCTACTCCATTCGTACATTACGCGTCATAACTAGGGCATGGTTGCATTCCTCGCCTGGGCGTTGGCTATCTGCCCTACCTTTGTGGAGATGGTCTGTATTGTGTTATGTTATGTGTAACTGCAGCCGCTATGTGTGGCGTCAGGTACATTTCGCAGTGGTGTTAGCCATGGATTGTGTGTGTTGGGTATGGTATTATGTTCGACATGTGGGTGTCCCTGTCCTGACGGCGTCTGTTGATGGCGTTTTGCATTCGGATGTGTAACATAGCTGTTGTATTCCTTTAAACAACGGATGCAAGTATGCATCCGCTGTTGATAGTGTTTCCCACGCGAGATGTTGCGGTTATGCAGCTGTCATTGACTGCCTGTATGTTTGTGCTGCTATTACGGCTTGTATCCCTTTGATATGTGCAATGGGGAATATCGGAGGTTGTAGGTGACGGATACGGGTTGTGGGCCTTACATCTCTACATACACGGTATGCTTGTCTGTGTGCTCCATCCCTGCCTGGGGAGTTGACAGTTACTTGTCTGTTGTTCTGGGAGTGTAGGTTGTGTTGTTGTCATGTGGTGTTGGTATCGTGTGCATGTGTGCTTCCTGCATGTATTCCTCCATCACATCGGTGGTATATCTGCGGTTGTTTGTACGTGACGACTATCCCTTGTCATTCTGTCCCGGATATTTACAGTCATTGTGGTCCTGTACTTGGGATGGCCTGTTTGCTAGTGGTTGCCACCTATTCAGGTGGCGATTGCTTGTTTGACACTTGTAGAACACACAGCGGTGTTTACGGGCCGATACGTGGCCACGATCAGTACCAGGGTAGCACATGCGTATTTCCGCGGTACATACCTATTGCTGTGTAACTTTGCCGACGTATCGTTTTGCAATTAGCATATCAGTGTCATACATACGGTCATGATTTGTACATACGTCCTTTCCATTTCATGTGGGGTATATTCCTGTGGTACATTCTGGGACATTTTCACTTTGCATCATTATACGTCGCCACACGCCTAGCCAGGGAGGGGCTCTCAGTACTACTTTGGGAGTACTGGTGTACATACGCC
Organism: Protopterus annectens; assembly: GCF_019279795.1. Taxonomy (NCBI): domain Eukaryota; kingdom Metazoa; phylum Chordata; order Ceratodontiformes; family Protopteridae; genus Protopterus; species Protopterus annectens. Next base: position 1,348,278,291 of record NC_056729.1, on the reverse strand, counting down.
TGAAGGTTACTATACTGTATGCCTACACATGTTATTCCACTCCGCCTGTCACATGGCACCAACATACACATTTTACAGTGGCACACACATTACACTCGCACAGCGAAACACACGGCACCCTCACCGCACACATGCACATACTGCGGCAGTCACAGGGACGGTTGCACACAGTACCTGCGTGGCCCGCATCACCGGCGGCAGTGTCTACCTCCCCCCTTATATCATCATAGTATTACCCGCACATGTACTGTTACTGTACTGTGGCCTGGCGATCATCCCGACTCGCGGTTATGCATTTCGGTATGTTGACCTTTCCATGGGTGGCGGTTTCCTCTTCTGTTAAACCTCCCGGATGCTCAGGTTGTCGTTCACTATGTTTACTATGTACAGATATCGCGTGTTACTTCTCTGTCACCTTACATCCCTCTGATTCCCTGTCTTACCTGTTGTACTTATATGTATATGTGTACATATATTTCTATGTGTGTAATTATATCTATCTCCATATCTGTATATGCACATATCTACATGTCTATATGTATACACCTTGCGGCGAACGTGGCAGCATACAGCAACGCCGTCTGCTGTAGGACCCACATACGGTTCAGGTGTTGGCATTCCATGCTCCGCTGGCTGTTGGGTGTGCAGTGTTTGGGTGCTGCCTATGTTGGAGTCACACATGGGGCCACCCATATGGTACACTTTACGGGTGGCCATGTTTGTGTGCCGTCCATTTCACTGTGTGTGCAGGTAGGGAGGTGTCAGTCCATGGGGCCTACGCTGTCAGAGTATGTGCTATATGTTCCCTCTTTGCCAGGGCATAGGCATATTGGGTACGCCTCCGTCTGCCTACTGGGGCTGGCACAGTGTGTTCATGGTCCTGAACCCTCTGTGCCTGTACTGGCCTTGGCAGTTGTGGTGGGCTTTGTGGCCCTTCACCATTATGTCCCTGCAGCAGTTGCTTCCGCAGGATCATATTATGTAGCATGACACATACTATGAATATGTGGGCACATGTGCCTGGAGAGTACTGCAGGGCTCCACCGGATGTATCCAAGCACCGGAACCGTGATTTCAGCATCCCAAACACACGCTCTATGATTATTCTGGTTTGTGCGTGTGCCTCATTATGGCGTTCTTGCATGTGTGTGTGTGCATTTCTGATGGGAGTCATCATCCACGGCTCCAGTGCATAGCCAGCATCCCCACAAGGTGGCCTTGTGGGATGTCCCCTGGCGAATACCTGGTACAGCTGTGAGGCATGCCAGATATGGGAGTCGTGGTAGCTTCCAGGGCTGCCAGCACACACATCCATGATAATGCCCTGTGCATTGCACACGACCTGGCAATTGATGGAGGGGAATCCCTTGCGGTTTATGTAGCGTCTACCCTGCTCCCCAGGTGGTGACTTGATTTGTATGTGCGTACAGTCTATCGCACCCAGTACCTCCGGGTATTGTGCCACACAGTGGAAGTGGCGCATATTGCTAGCCAACTCCTCCTGAGATCTGGGTAAGTATATATGCTCATTGGCATGTGGTAACATGGCATCCAGAAACTGGTGTAGTACCCTGGATGCTGATTCCTGTGAGATGCCCATTATATCCCCAGTTGGCCTTTGAAAGGTACCTGTGGCCAGTATTCGCAAGCTTACACATACCTTTGTGTCCACTGGGATGGGCTCCCCTCTGTTGTTTCTTGTTCTCAGGCATGGCCGGCACAGCTCCGCTATTTGCTGTAAAGTGTCCCTATCCACCCTGTAACGCTCTACTATCTCCAGGTCTTGTAGCCCCTGGTAGGTTACCCTTGGTCTGAACACTCTCCTTCTCCTCTGAGGCCTACGGTAGTTGTCGGCACCCTCCTCCACAACTCCGTCTGTCTCTAACACATGCTGATGGATCACGGCCACGGCGGCACCCAACATGTACATTTTAAAAGTTCCCTGTGTGTTTACACCTAGAGTGCGGCGTTTGGGAATACACGGCTGTGTGTTGTGTGCATTCACACTTTATACTGTTGTGCTGTACACCCGGTGATGTCATAGGGTGTGTCTGTGCGGCCGTATCTGGGGATTATCTTCCGTGTTTTACCGTTGGCACTGCAACGCTGTTGCCTTTGGTGTTGCATTACTCTTGCCTGCATTGGATTAGCTTTCAACCTTACCTTACTGTTTCGGCACGTTGCACCTACTATTTCCTGGCATGCATCCTGCAGAGCCCTGTCATGTGTAATTTCTGGGACATGGCATATCGTGCGTTTTGTGTGCCGCCGCCGTTATGCTGCCTGTCTACTTGGCTCTGCTGTGTCAGGTCTTCACTCTTTGCAATCTGATACCTCCCCTACTTTCTTTGCATTCATATGCCTCCCCTATCCCATTTTGCAGGTTTCTGCATACAGAGTTGTCAGCTGCCGCCAATTGGCCTTCGTGGGTTGATTACTGTTGATTGCTCATTACTACTCCGATTACACTGCTTCCGCATTTCCTCATATTCTCAACATCACCTTCCTGTATCCGATGTTGTTTGCGGGGCAAGTGTCACATGACTGGGTTAAGGGAACATAGTCATCCTCGTGCACATGCACCTCTGCACGCATTGTGTGCTCTCAGCTCAACTATTTCCACACACGCCGGTCCTGCAGCTGTGCTGTGCAATGTACGGCCCAGGTTTGCTGGGCTCCAATGTGCTTCCTCCTACAGTGGCACACCCCTCTGCAGGTGACATGTATTCCCTCTGAGCCACTCCTCGGTGTATTACCGCTGTGCCGTTTGGTACAGCCTTACGCCGGCGGGGGGTTTGCGATTCAGTATTATCTGCCTCATTTGCATGGCATTGACTACTAATTCATAGTTACCGTGCAGAACACTGCTGCGACTCCTTGGCAATCCTTGCACCGTGGATGTGGCTTTCCTTGCATACCATGGTGTATTGTGGCTGTGAAGCTGCTGTGTATTACACTGCTGTTTTATGACATTGTCATATTATTTCATTGTTTAGCACCTTCCGCGGACATGTCCTGGGGTTCTGCTGTGAGTTTCTGTGGACATACCATTTATGTTATTATTTACATGTTGTGCATGTTTTCTTTTGACATTCTCTGTGTCTTTCGCCATTGGCATATGGCAACAGTGTGATACCTGACATTAACAGCCTTCCGTTACTCCTATGTTATGTTTGGGTAAATGTAAACCATTTTTTTTGGTTTACATTGCCGTGCCCTTATGCTACGCCTGCGCCACTTCGTGGATCGCTATATGCCTTCATTTGCATGGTGCAACACCGCACATGGGGTGTTTAGCATACCTACGCCGGGGGCGGCGCAGATCCGGCGCACGCCGGTAGTGCACGTGGGATTGGATCGTACCTGAATCGCTCGGTGGCCATATTTGGCGTTGTAATGCCTACGCTATGCGTCCGCCTGGCGCAATGTTCATGAATCCCGGGGATAGTTTAATCCCTCACTTTGTGGAATATTGCTCTCAAAGTGAATAGTTAACTTTAATTCTACAGAATCTCCATCTGAATGTCCTTTCCCAGCTAAGAAAATGCCATGAATTTCTTAAGTAAAATTTTGCTTTTTCTATGATTGTGTTGAGCTTAGAATCCACAATGAAATCTAAGGATACTGTCTTTGTCACCTTAGCTAATGCCTTTGGTCTAAACTGGTGATCGCCAAAAATGTTCCTCTTCTAGGTTTATCTATCCCAGAAAATCTAAACAAATCCTGGAGTACAGACTATGGACTAGTCAATTCACTGTCTATAACGTGGTCTGCTTTAAAAATGCCAGATATCATCACTTCACTTATCAACTACTACAGGTATTAAGGCACAATATGAGGGTTATTAGACAGCAAGGGTACACCTTCCCTACAAAACACTTTGAAACAGTTTCTGTGTTCTTGTTTCAAATTACATTTCGCTTCTTTTGAAAAACTGTACTTCACATATCACACTACAGTGGTGAGATTTTAAATAGGAAAATAAAAGTATCTTCTTAAACAACTGCGGTCTCTTTATCACTGCCATTTTAAAAACACGAATGCTGAATGGACTTTTAATATTAAATACTGTGTTTTTATGCTGGTAGTAAGAGATTGTGCTATGCCAAGCAGTTAATATGCTTCCCCTCCCTATGAAATTACAAGATCATCCAAAATAATCCTTTCCTTACCTTCACATCTGAAACATGCCAGCTTTATATGGTTGTTGTAGTGATAATAATGTATATAGTTCATAGAACCTTCTAGTACCTTCAGTGGATCATTATCCACTGCAGCAGTTCTGTATAAAAGTAAATTAAACACAAATTTCATTTTTCAGTAACAAATGTCTCATTACCTATACCATTTTCTCAAGGAATGCTTATTTTGGAACTGCAAAGCAAGTATCTACCCTCACTTTAATATATGCTATCCAGTATAGAGTCACCTGACAGTTATGTCTAGAACTCAAGTAGATAATATTAGCTCTCATGAATCATACACTATGAGAATTAAGACTGCATTCATGAATATTATTAGTATTAACAACAAAAAAAAAAAACTCCTAGATTCCTGGATGCTAGATATAAAGCTTTACATTCTAGCTACTACTGAAATTTAATTTTGATTTAATTCACTCATTTGTTAATTAGGTGTGAAATGATCATCATAGACCTTTTTCAGCCAAGACCACAGCTATAAAACAATGCTATTTGCTTTTCCTATTACATAACTCAAAGCTATAGCATATTCAATTATAACAGATCTGCACAATGGATGGGTGGTGCCATGTATAATGAACATTATGCAGCTGGATGATTCAAACATGGTTGTTCGTCTGGGTCTTAGCAGGAGACAATACCAGACTATTCCTAAGAGGGGCCTACATTTGATCACTTTCATCCACTAGGCCTCTAGAAGGGGTATATGATAATACAATTCAGTAATATTTATATCATAGCTCTATTCTACTGAGTGATCTGAAGCTGAATTTGAAAGGAAACAAAGACACAGCACTGATTAGATCTTATGAGGTCAACAACCTTTCACAATTTGATAACTGCCCTAACTACAGTGAATCCAGAATGTGAAAAAGATTGCATAGTGAATGTCAAACGTAGTAATTAATCTCAGCATTGTTGAAAATTAAATGGCTTGCTCAGCTCAGTGACTGATTATATTCACTTTTTTTCTACTGATCATTCAAAAATCAAAAGGTTTCTCCATTTTTTGTCTTGGGAAGACCCTTTCCTGAAAGTATAGAGACAATTTTGCTAATGCAACTCAAGCCTGTTCAATGGGACTTAGTTCTAAAGTAACTGGATATATTAACATACTTAAGCAAATTCTTGAGAATGTATCCCTATTTGGGGTACGTTGCTCTGTTTCAGAGTTAAAAGAGTACAGGAAAAACAGTGCCACTGGCTTACCTCCTTATTTAAAGATTGGCTTAGGCAAGGAACACTGCTTTGTTCACATGGAAAAACTCAAAACACCTTGAACATAATCAATAATTTCTGACACACTAGAAGAAATCAAAATATCTTGATCATTATCAAAAATTTCTGACACTCTGAAAGGAGGCCATGATAGTCACCACTGTGATCAGTTTTGCAAAAATAACAGAAAATATACTCTTCTAGCAAATAATCTTAGAATGTTTTGAATGGTTGCCAACAAACTAACTGTAAAAATGGAAAAAATACCTAAGTAATATGAAATTATGATTGGCAATATCTTAATTAATAACAGAGAATGGGTGAAGTATACATCTTCAACCAGACTGGAGGACAAGCATATAATGCTATGATGTGGTAGGATGCACACACTGTGAAAGGCATACTTGCACTCTGATGAGGATACTCTCTGAGTTGCCTGAGATTTTTTTCAGTCACATTTTCTTCAGAACCACACTGACTTGTATTAGCAAGCTCTCTGTGCATTGCTGTATATTTTTCAATTTTCTCCTTTGTAGGATGACTGTGGAATTGGTATACATAATTTAGGGTGTGTGTGGAGGTAATGTTCCCTACTTGCAACCTGTAAGGTACTTGAATCCTGCAAAATACAATTCTTTGTATTTTATATGACTTATAGTTATGATTATTGAATTATAAAAATCAGTGAGAAGTGACTCATATTTGAGTGAGTCGATGGAACATAGGTTATTAACTGTAAGAAAGCACACATTTCACACTGGTCAACGAAATGGACAACATGGACAATGGCAGGATGTTGCAAACAAGAACAACAGTGCAATCCTGCAAGCTCCCAGAGATGTCAACTGCTTATATCAAAACACTAGGGCATTTATAAGCCTAGCCAGAGTTGTGTGGCTTTCACCACCCCTTAGGGTGAAGAATACTATAACCATTAGTTTGCCGTGCCTCTGTCCAGCAGTGATACAGAGATGATCCCCGGGGTAAACCTACGATCTCCCATCCACTGGTCAAGATTCCTTTTGAACAGAGCCAGCGAGGTGCTCTGTCTCACATGGACCGGGATTCTGTTCCACAGAATAGGGAGTCTCTGGGTGATGAATCTGTCCCTCCCGCACGTCCTATTTATATCCGTGTTGAGGTTTAAGTCTCTTGCTCTTGTGGCTCTGGTGGATTTGGATTTTTTGAGGTGGAGCATGTCCATTAATTCCGGGTTGGACATGGCCTTGTATGTCAGGCACAGGTCACCTCTGAGCAGACGGTATGCGACTGAATAGAGCTGGAGTTTCTTCAGTCGGGCAGCATATGGCATATTTTTGAGCCCCTTTATCCTTTTGGTGAGGAACTTTTGGGGTCTTTCCAATTGCTGCAGGTGTCGGGTAAGATACATTCTGAATGGGGCATTGTACTCAATCATTGGTCTGATAAGTGAAGAGTACATGGAACAATGACCTCCCTTGATCTGGATGTGAATCCCTTCATAATCAGGTGGGCAATGTAGAAGGTCCTCCTAACCACTTTGGCAATGTGAGTGTCAAAAGAAAGGTTACTGTCAACTTGGGTCCCCAGGTCCCTGATAACCTCTTCTGGGCTTAATGGATTGCCACCTATGTGGTAACTTGGGGTTACCTTGTTTTTACCAAAGGGTATGACTATACATTTTTTGGCGTTTAGCTTAAGGCCATGGCTCTGGCACCAGTTATCCGTTTCTATGAGACCTCTCTGAAGGATATCTGTGTCTGATGGATTTTCAACTATGGCGCCCAGTTTGCATTCATCTGCAAACTTTGTCAGCCACAATCCTCCTATGTTTGCCTGCACTTCTGAAAAGTAGATGCCGAACAAGAGGGGCCCCAGGACTGAGCCCTGTGGGACACCGCTTGTGACCGGCTTGGAGTCTGACATGGCACCAGCAACTCTAACCCTGTGGGTTCTGTCCTTGAGCCAGTTTGCAACCCATCTTGTGACATATGGGTTTACATTTAAGCTGGTGAGCTTTTCTATGATACCCGAGTGGGGTATTGTGTCGAAAGCTTTTGCAAGGTCAAGGTAGGCTGTGTGAACTGCCTTACCCTCATCAATGGCCTTGGTGACTGTTTCAAAAAAGTCGACCAAGTTCAAGAGGCATGATCTGCCCTTGACAAAGCCGAATTGGGTAGGATCCAATGTCTGTAGGTCCCCTATGTCTTTATTTATGAGTTCTATTATGATCCTCTCCATAGCTTTGCAGACCAGGCTTGTTAAACTTATGGGGCAGTAATTACCAGGGTCCGTAGAAGCACCGCCTTTGTGGAGTGGGACCACAGTTGCCGTACGCCACTCTTTGGGTATGTATCCTGTGGTAAGGCTAAGATTAAACAGCAGCCTTATGCGTGGGTTTAGTTCCTCATTGAGTTCGTGTAGCACACAGCCGGGGACACCATCCGGTCCCATTGATGCTGTGTTTTTAGCTTTAGAGAGAGCAGCTCTCACCTGGGCATTTGAGATGATTGGGAGGCTACACTCTGCTGGGATAGATATTTCTCCTTTTGGGGGGGGGGAAGAAATTTTCACTGAACCTGTCTGCCAGTATGTTTGCAATGTCTGTGGGTTCAGTGATTTTTGTATCATTTTGGAATAATTCTGAGCATATCTGGGAGTTTCCACCCAGATTTCTAACATAGCTAGAGAAGGCCTTATGATTGTCTTTTGAGTCCTTGGCGATTTTTCTCTCAAAGTTGGCCTTGGATGATTTTATGAGTGATCGTAGTTTTTTACTAGTATTGATCAGAGATGTCTTCCCTTTTAGGATTTTGCTCTATCTTGTAGTAGCTTTCTCCTCTTGTTGTAAAGTTTGTTTATGGCTGGGGTCCACCAGATCGGGCGCTTGCCTTTGGTGGAAAGGGTCTTGATTTTATTTGGGATTGCTTGATCCATGCAATCCTGGAGGTGCTCATAGAAAGCATTTGTAAGGGATTCAGCAGCGTGGGTTGTGGTTTCCAATGACTCAGGGGCCTTGAAGGATACCACACCAGTCTTAAGAAGTGTGAAGTTGGCTTTTGAGAAGTTCTTCACTGTGTTCTTTTTTGTTGGGGGTGGGGCGGGATGTGGATCTCCAGTGAGATTAGTTTATGGTCTGATCTCACCAATGAGGGATATACTTCCGGTGTGGAGCATTTTGTCCCCATGTTTGTGATGATCAGGTCTAGTATATTTTCACCTCTTGTGGGAATGGTGACAAGTTGTTCCATAGCATTTGAGTTTATGAACTCCAGGAACCTTTGGGCTAGGGTATTGGAGCTTGAGTAATGTTCCCAGTCTATGTTTGGGTAGTTGAAGTCACCCAATATGATGGTGTTTGGAGAGACATTTATACTCTCCAGTGTCTTCAGGAAGGCTGTGTGGGGTTCCTGAGTTTGAGAGGGTGGCCTGTAACATGCTACAAACTGTAGAGCAGTTTTGCCTATGGTTGACTGCACCTAAATGGTCTCTGATGCTTCGTGAGTTGCCACTAGCCTGGAGGTGTGGGTATCCTTGATGAATATGGATACACCCCCTCCTTTTGTGGTACGGTCCGGGTTTTGGGGCCGGAACGCATGATATGAGGTAAAACCTGATAGTGCCGGGGTGCTCTCAGGAGCCTTGAACCAGGTTTCAGTCACAGCACAGACATCAATGTTCTCCATACTGAGGAGGGCTTCGAGGGCGTGCATCTTGAGATTTAGACTTCTGGCATTGAGCAGCATTACCCTTAGTTTTTTTCCATTATTGTTTTCTAGGGCGGTGGATTTAGAATTTGAGCCTTGTCTAAAAAAGGCACTATGGGGGTGGCAAGAGCCTTTGCCAATATCCGGAAACCCAGGTGTGACAGGTGCAAGCCGTCCCTTGCGAAGCAGCATGGCTTGTCAAGCATGTCATTCCAGACAGACATCGGATCCCCTTAGAATGACACCAGAAATTAAGCCAATTATTAAAACTGATCATTTTGTCTCTGTATTGTGGCATCATTCTTGGTGAAGGTAGGATACTGCTCAGGGTCAGGGTCATACCAGCCTGGGCTATATAATCTGAGAGCTCCTTTATGTCTCTTTTCATGTAGTCCAGGGAGGTACGTCTCAGGTCATTCACACCGGCATGGACAATGACTGAGTCATACTTGTACTTGCTGTGGAGTGACCTGAGTGCTTGTATTATGTGGCGGATTCTAGCGCCCGACAGGCAGCTTACTGTTACCCTCTCCTTGTTCAGTCTGGTGAGTTACCATATCTTTGTTACACATTGACTTTTCTGTAGTTGTACATTTCTTGTCAAGTCAGACATTCTTTTTGACTGCAGCATTGTTACCAATGATTCAGTTTTATATTGTTGCTCATTTTCTGTTCCATATTCAGCCCGCACTTACAGTTCCAACTTGTCTCATGTTACCAGTGCATTTTCAGATCTAGCTCATTTTCCTGAAACAGAACTTTCACTCAACACACTTTGCTGAAAACACAAATGAAAGTTATTATATGGAAGTCCATTTTACAAAAAATAAATAAAACGTAAAGAGTAAAACATTTAAGGAAAAATAATATATTGAAAGAGTAACTAACCCAGCACTCGCAATGTGTGAAATGAAATGCCTATATTTACTGAAACCCCTGGGCCTATGCAATTAATACAATCTGCTTGCATGTAAATAAATTATGTTTGAAACTTTATTTGAATTTGTTTAGTATGGCGGGGTACTAATCTTAATGGCTCATTTCGACATAGCCTGACAGCATGCAAAATATTATTCTTATATACCTTAGAGTTCGAATTATAGAAGGTATGACGGTGAATACCCCACATTAGGGTATGCAGGGATTTTAGCTCTCCAGCACTGTATTTTTTTCAATTTTAGATAAGTATTTTTTTCAATTTTATTTATTTTCAGTAAGTAGGAAATGCTATAAGTATTTTCTTCAATCTTTCTTATTCTCAGTAAGTAGGAAATGCTCCCATGTAGTGACTTTTAGTTGCGTGTGCGTGTGTTTCAGTAAAATGTTTTTAGTCATCTGACTTTCTTTAAGCTCTGCCTCAGGAAAATAAATTATAACTGCATTCCTATGTAATGCCTTTATATGCATTAAAAAAGATGTATACACATTAAAATGCAAATTCTCACATAACTGCATGAAACATTATTGTATAAAAGTAGGCAGACAGCTACAGATGCTGCTTGGTTAAAGTAATTTTGTTGTGCAAAAAGCAAAATAATTCCTTCACTTAAATGCAGTCTTTTAATATTTCCTATGTTTTTTTTTTCTGTTTTATGCCTTAGTATCTCTCCTAGTTAGCCTTCTTCAGCACTTGTAATGCAGGGTTCACTAAGGACAAGAAATCTGAAGGGAATAAAGCATTCTCCTTGCTGGCTCCTACATGTGAACTTGAAGTTTCCATCTGTTTGCAGCATGCCTTCAAGTCCCTGGAGACATTTAAAGGACAACCACAATCTTAATTATTTGTTTTAGCTTATGAGTAATGTAATTGGTGTGTATCACTGATTTTCTTTCTATTTACATTACCATCTGTTTTGACTTTATACACGACAACATCACCAATCTGCAAGTGTTTTACAAATAACAGCAATAATCAGCAGTTGTCCTTTGCCCCCAAACTGATTGTATATGCTGTCAAAAACTCATCCTTCTTACTCAAAAAGTATTAAAAAAAATCAAAACATTTATGAAAATTATTCACAGCACATTTCTTGCAAAAGATAAGTATTGACGTGGTACTGCTGATAACATTAACAATACTAAGAACTGCTTTGTCATTTAATGTTCATAAGCCTGAGGCTTTCTAATTAATTTTGTATTTTAGCAGATCATTAGTTTCTCTAAGTAATTTCAGATGCAAGTTCAATACAGCAAAACCAAATGTTAAAGTATAGCCAATGATCTTAACGGACATACAGTGCAATAGAAAAGTATTTGCCCCCTTCCCGATTTCTTATTTTTTTGCATGTTTGTCACACTTAATTGTTTTAGATCATCAAACAAATGTAAATATTAGACAAAGATAACCCAAGTAAACACAAAATGCAGTTTTTAAGTGATGATTTTATTTATTAAGGAAAACAAACTATCCAAACCTACATGGCCCTATGTGAAAAGTAATCGCCCCTCAAACCTAATAACTGGTTGTGACACCCTTATCAGCAACAACTGCAATTAAGCGTCTGCGATAACTGGCAATGAGTCTTTGACATGGCAGTTGAGGATGTTTGGCCCACTCTTCTTTGCAGAATTGTTTTAATACAGCCATATTGGAGGGTTTCCAAACATGAACAGCCTTTTTAAGGTCATGCCACAGCATCTCAATTGGATTCAAGTCCGGACTTTGACTAGGCCAGTCCAAAATCTTTATTTTGTTTTTTTTAAGTCATTCAGAGGTGGATTTGCTGGTTTGATTTAGATCATTGTCCTGTTGCAGAACCCAAGTGCAAAGGTTCCGTTAAAGAACCCCTTCCAGATACGGTCATCCTGGAGGATTAGTAGAATGTTTGTGTATCTTTGGCAATAAATAAAGATATTGTGGTTGGGGATCAGGAACCTTAAGTTGTTTACAAGTTTTTGAACAAATAATGCCTTCCTCCACAGCTAGGTCTAGAAAAGAGTCAATTTCCTTCTTAAAATTGTGAGTTGCTGGCCCAGGAAAAACTAGGCAACTGTCTTACACCTCATTGCTCATTCTCATATAGGAGATGTAGAACCATTAATTCATATTTTACACATTACAAACATCACACTGAGCCGACCAAACAACAAACCACGTTGTTTGGAGATAGACTGACAGGCTGCATAACGTGTGGTCATTGTCATGCTTGTAAACATATAGTCAAAACAAAAGAGTTTACCAGCAAAAATACATTTAGAGTTTTGGAAATTAGATGTTTTGGGAACTGCAGTAGTGATTGGGTAATCTATTTAGCCACCTGCTTATGCTATGCATTCTACGTAGGGCAAACATCTAGACCTTTCAGATTCAGAATCAATGAACATCTAAGTGATATTAAGAATAATAGATTATCTAATGCACTATATAAACATACTTTGAAACACAAAACAGCCAAGTTCACGTTTACTATAATTGACAGAATTGAATGTAATAAAACATGTAAATCAGGATGGCATTCTATTTTAAATCAAAAAGAGTCAGGGTGGATTATTAGGCTAGGTGCACTATTTAGTCCTGGCCTGAATAAGTTAAGTTAATTTGCTTAATTGTTTAAACCATTAATGGATGATTGCAATTAATTCCTCTGATTATTTTCCTATATAAAACACACGAAAGTCACCACACGTCAAGATTTAATGGAGCTTTCAGGTCTACACCCTTCCTCAGCATATAAAAAATACATCCATTCATTACTTTTAAATAGAGGATTAATTAATTAATCCTCTATTTAAAAGTAATGAATGGATGTATTTTTTATATGCTGAGGAAGGGTGTAGACCTGAAAGCTTCATTAAATCTTGACGTGTGGTGACTTTTGTGTGTTTTTTGGATTTTGCTGAACAACTAAGCATGTTTTAACTGTGATACTTTCCTATATAAACATGTGTAAGTGTCTATTTACATTAATGCACTGAAGAAGGCTACTACTTAGCCGAAAACCGGTTTGCTGCTTATGGATTTTTTGGGTTTGCCCTAATAAATATATTTAAAGATTATTTGAAACTTCTCCTGGTGCTGGATATTTTCTTTTGAGTTTTACAATTAGTTTAATCCGTGCACCCTGTCTCCTTGCATGTATTTGGTTTGGTCTACATCTCTACTTTAGCCCACGGGATGCAGGAAGGCATGTGAACCCTCTTTACAAAATTCTGGCACTGGAAGTATAGAAATGAGTGACATCACTGTCAGGGGTACAACAATATGTATCCCAAGAAGATACAGGTGCAGAGAACAGAAACATTGTAACACAATTCATTTATGGTCGCACCAAACTACATGCTGTGTTAGTTCCATGAACCAATATAAAGCATCAAACCATTTCTAATCTTATATATTCTGTTTAAGCATTTGTTTCTACCTCTCAATGCAAATGAAATTCTTATTATTTCCTCTATAAAAAGACTACTGTAAGACATATCTAGCAGTTCAAGGAACAACTTTACCAAATCATATTCCTTATTTATTTGATATTTGTTTACTGGGAAAGTCCGACTAGGCATAGACCCATTTTCAGTGGAGGCCCGTGGAGAAAAGATCCATAGAAAAAAAGCAAAATTACATGGATATAAAGCAAAGCAAAATTATATACATATAAACTAAAGCAAAGCAAAATTACATGAATATAAAGTAAAGAAAAACATGGAAGCATAGCAATATACTTAGATACAAAACTTACTAAATTAGTTACAATGCCAGCAAGATACCTCATGGGTATTTATTAGATTAATACATCGAGTACAAATTTGGAAATGCAGTTGTTAGTGTATCTCACTTTAAAATGTACTTGAGGAATAGAATGAACGAGGATGGGCCAGGAGGGACACTAACAGAGGACAGAAAGAAAGAGAGAGAAAGAAGTGTATGGTAGATAGGAATTACTGGGGAGCTAGGTGAATGGAGGGAAAAGGAAGCGGAGAAATGAGGGGGAAGAATAGATACTTAGGAGACAGGAATAAGAGTAAATAGTTTAAGGGGATAGGTGGTGAGCAGATAATATTATGGTAGTAGTAACGGGATAGAAAAATATGAAAAAAGTAGTGTGAGTTAGCCAGGGATACAGCATGGGCAGATCCAACTGTTAAATAAATGGCTTTTGGGTATTTTCTTAAAGTGAGCAAAGTTGACTGTGGTTCTAATAGTTTGAGGGAGTGTGTTCCAGATTTTGGCTATTCAATATGAGTAAAGAAAGTCACCAGCACTGTTATTAGATTTGGATATTTGTAGAAGAGACTGATTAGAGAAATGTAAGACACAGTTATTGGAATAAAGCAGTAGAATGTTTTACAGAGCAGGCGTTTTTTTCAGGTTAGTGTAGTAGTCTTTGGGCTATTGTGAGCTGGGGATAAGATAAGAGATCCAGTAGTTCTAACCAGGTGAGTATCAGAGCTAAGCAGTGATGGGATCTGTAATGGAGAGTTTGTAGCAAATTTAGCTATTTTGTTGTAGCAGGCTTCAAGTTTTCCTAGGTCTGTTTTCTTTAGGTTAGTAAATATGGGCGAGACATACAGACGTTTAGAGGGTAAGTGGGTTCTAGCAATTGCCACTTTTGTAGTTTATGTTAGGATGGGTGTGCTCCTATATGTAGAGTACTTAATTTTATATGTACCTTCTTTATAGTTTGGGACATATGAATGTCAAATTTTATGTTATTGTCTAATAAGAAAGCTAGAAGTTTTATCTGGGATACTGCAGTTATAATGGTATTATTCATGGAAATGATATAAAAATCGGGAGGAGGATCTATGGTTTTAGTGGGTCAAAAGAGGAAAAGTTTGGTTTTGTTTGGATTAAGAATTAGGTGTGAGTTAGAGAGTCAGGATTCCACTGCAGAGAAGGACTGTTGTGTTATGTGAGTTAGAGAGTCAGGATTCCACTGCAGAGAAGGACTGTGTTATATCTTTTAGTTGTTGTAGGTTGGGTGTAGCACAGATAAGAGTAATCATCTGCATACTGGACAAGAGAGGCAAGGTGGGTAGCAGTGTGAAGATTATTAGGAAAAACACAGAACAGAAGGGGGCATAGGATAGATCCCTGCGGGACCCCCAAATTAACAGACAGCAGGGGAAATAGGTCTTGATGTCATTTAACAACTTGCTGTCAACCAGTTAGATAGCTATGGAACCATGCAAGAGAAAAGTGACTAAGTTTATGGCCAGAGAGTCTGGGAAGATGGAAGATAATAGTTTACCTCCATTCCTATATTGACTGATGGTATTGGTAAAACTTACAGCAGTACTGGTGCTATGGTTGGGATGGAATCCATGCTGGGAGTCGGTTAGTAAATTGTTAGATAAGAGATAGTGCAAACGTTGTGAGTGAATGCATTTTTTCTAATATTTTGGATAGTGAAGATAAGATAGCTATAGGCTTATAATTGGATTGTTCAGTTTTTATCTCCTTTGTGTATTGGGATTATGTATGAGATTTTCCAAATATGTGGAACTTGGTGTTCTGAGACTAAGCAATTAATAAGAATGGAGACAGGGTAGGAGATGGTTTTAGCTGCTAGTTTAAGATATTCTGTTAGTAAGTTGTTGGCTGCTATGGTCGTAGGTTATGATTTCTAAGCAATTTCTTATGGTGTTAGTTGGAACAGGATTACAGGAAAAGGTATTGTCATGATCACTGGATGCTAAAGGGATGGTGAGAGGAGTAAAGCAGTTGTTTTTTGACAGTGATAGCATGGTTTCAGTAAAGTATTTGCTAAACTGTGTTGTAGTACTATCTTAATTATTAGAAGAAGATGAGGTAGGTGTCAATTCTTGCCCAGGGTGGCAGAGTTTTTTAATTGCTGAACAGAATTTTTGTGAGTTGTTCTGGTGTTTTAGTTGAATGTCATTGTAATAGTTTTTTTGTCTTGTTTAATATGCTTTTTGGCCAAGTTTCTAAGTTGTTGGAATGATTCATGGTTTATCTGAGATCTGTTTGTAAGCCATTCATCTCAGGCTTTATCCCTGAGTTTAAGAAGCACTCTAGTTTCATTGGTTAGCTATGAGGCATCATTTTATTTTGTTCTTTTAGTTCTAGATGGTGATAGTTTGTTTAATATGTTGAGAAATGTGGAGTTGAAATAATCTATGGCAGCATCTAGGGACAAAGTCTTTAGAAGAGTCAAGCTACGGAGTTGGAGGGTGGAGATGAAGGTTTCAGGATTACAGTTCTTTTTTCTGTTTCTGGCTTGTCTATAAATAGTATGTTTGAGTGGGTTAATATTGCCTAAGAAGGTAGGTTGGGAGTGATCTCTGAGACTGTCAGGGAGACAGCCAGATTGTTTATAGTGGGAGGGTTTGTTAGTTAGGAGTCAGTCAAGGATAGTCCGCCTTTTGGAAGCTTTGTCTATTCTGGTTGAAGTTTGAATAATGTGAGTGAAGCCATGAAGGCTGATGAAGTTAGTATTGTTTTCCAAACTGCAGGTGAAGCAGTCAGTGTTAAAGTCACCCATTATAATTGTTTCATAAGGAAGAGTAAAGGACATCCAGTGGAGGATATCTTCAATTGTGGCGAGGTTATTTCCTGGGGGACTATAGGTACCTATAATGACTAAAGGTTTATTCGAGTTGACATTGAGTTTGGGAATTAGTATCATAGAGTTATTGAAATTTGGGATGTTTTGTTCTAGATATTCTAGTATGAGGTTATTTTTAAATATAATGGCTATTCATCATCATGATTTTTGTTTCTGTTTAGCCTATGTATGTTATAGCCTGGGGGAATGATTTCATTATTTTTTTTATTTCTAGCTTTAGCCAGGTTTTTCTTAGCAGAGCAATGTTAGGTGAGCAGAGTGAGAGACTGTTGTGGGGTTCATGAATTTTGTTAACTACACTTCTGAGATTCATGTTTAAGAGTTATAGGTCAGATCTTTTCCAGGTTACATTTAACACACTCTCGGGAAGTAATGTGGATAGGTTAAGGGGTTTCACAAGGTTGGTTTTAGGGCCAGGCTAAGTTTAAGTCGAGATACTATGTGTATAAGTGAGTTGAAGAGCTTAGTTATGAATGTATCATACTTCAGAGTGATGTAAGGTTTAGTGTTTATAGGGAGGAGAGTATAAGTTACCTAATCTATATATGCAGTATTGTAAAGTTCAGGTGATATCACAAGGTTAATGGGTTTTGTTTGTAGTGGAAAAGGAAATGGAATAGCAAAGGAGAAAAAAGAAATGGATAGATGAGTATGATAAGATGTTAGATGAGCAGCTAGTGAAAGAATTGTGAGATAAATTGGGTTTAAAACTAGCAATTTTTTTGTTTGATGTATGGGGAAGCTAAAATAAAAGTTAGAATTAAAAAGTAAAAAGCTATGTGTAGAATAAGTATAGTTTAGCTATTACGTAGAAGATAAATACAGTGTGCTATGAGTGGAGTAGTGGGTGATAACAGGTGCTATTAAATGGGAGAGAAGGGAGTAGTAGAAGGGTTTAAGAATAATAAGTGGGAAGGTAGGGGTTGGATATGTGTTACAGTGAATAGTGAAGTATCATTTTTTTGACTGGTTGCAGTTAAGTAGTGGGAGGGGCTAGTTTGAAATATGTTTAGATGCATTGGGTGTGGGTGGGAATTGGGGGCAGAGTAGGGGAGGGGAGTGAGGGTGAACAAATAGGGCGGAACCTGGCCACACCAAGGACCAAAAAAAAAATTTGTAAACAATAGGACAGCAGGTAACTGCCAGTAATTCAACAAAAATCAAATGTACTCTGTTGAACTAGCTAAAGGAATTTCTATACGGTATAACTTTAAACATGGTGTGTATAAAAACAATTTCGGTATTAAGTATCCCGTGGAGTATACTGGTATACAACAGACTTAAACAGCCAACTTTGCTCAATTTAAAAGAAATACATTAACATCTAGTGAGAAATAAGGGGACTCTAGAGAGAGAGAGATGGGAGGGTTCTAGAGAATAATGTCCCTAGGGATGTACACACCATTTCCTCCTTTAAAATAAATGCAGAAGACAAAAGTACATTAACAGCAGTTTCTCCATAGTGGAAATTACCTATATTTAAATGCTTGGGTATACTGTCCCTTATTATTTTCCTTATGCGTCCCATACACATATGTAGAGGGAGATTTCAGCAATCTTCAAGCCCAGATGGAGGGAGGGGAACACTCACGTAGTGTAACTAGCTCTTAAGGGAAATGGTGAGCACACTACGCTATGGGACACAGAGAGCTTCTAATACCTAAAGCACAATTTTTAAATCTTTTTAAATTTTAGGCAATGAAGTGTAATTTCAAAACTTCTCTTAATGGTAGTTATTAAATATGGGAGTTATTTTGGTTTAGTCATTTCTGACATTTATTTCTGATTCATGCATTCTCCTATTTACAGTCTTGTGTACAAGATGTAGCACATTATCTAATGCTGCAGCAGAATTTTACTAAAACAGTCTGTTTTCTGTAACATTATTAAAATGCCATAGACTCTGCTGTAAAAACTTAATTATACAATGACCCCCCCCCCCCATTAATATTCCAAACCTTGCATGCTGATTGGTCAGCGTGCCTGTTGTAAATCCGTGATATACTAATGGAAAAAGGTCCGGTCGCCCGGACTTTTTCCATTAGTATAAGTCTTTACTTTTTTTGTGTTAAGCAGCAATGGCGAACGGAAGAGCTCCGTTGCTTTTCTTAAAGCTGTTTCGCTATGTTAAACTCGTAACATAGCGAGACAGCTTTAAAAAAGGGAATGGAGATCTTTCTTTCTCTGTTGCTTTTTTTAAAGATATCTCGCTATGTTAAACTCGTTTAACATAGTGAGACAACTTTAAAAAAGTAAAAGAGATCTTCCTTTTTCCGTTGCTTCCTCTACACACAGCTCTGATGTACTGCATAAGCATACGCATGTGCAGTACATCAGAACTGCTCCAGGATACCGGACAGCTGTGGAAGGGCAGCATGGAGGCATTATACAATGCCATTATTTAAGAAAAGTAAGTCTTTTTTTCATAGTTTCATAGTATAGTACTAGGCTATCTGCCCTGGGGCATTTGTAAGCCTAGCCATAGTGATGTGGCTTTTGCCACCCCATGAAATGGTACAAAAATGTACAGAATGAATCTAGAATACTGTGCCTCTGTCTAGTAGTCACACAATGAAGGTCCCCTTATATAATAGAATTAGTTTACTGTGCCCCTGTCTAGCAGTGACACAGATGTGACCCCTGGGGTAAACTTATGATCTCCCATCCACTCATCAAGATTTCTCTTGAAAAGAGTCAGTGAGGGGCTCTGCCTAATACGAACTGGGATCCTGTTCCAAAGCATGGGAAGCCTCTGGGTTATGAATCTATCCCTCCAGCATGTCCTATTAATACTTGTGCCGAGGTTTAAGTCTTTAGCTCTCGTGGTTCTGATGGATTTGGATTCTTTGAGGTGGAGCATGTCCATCAGATCCTGATTAGACATGGCCTTGTACGCCAGGCAGAGATCACCTCTGAGCAGGCGGTATGCTACTGAATAGAGCTGAAGTTTCTTTAGTCTGGCAGAATAAGACATATGTTTGAGACCCTTGATCCTTTTGGTGAGGTACTTTTGTGGTCTCTCCAGCTGTTGCAAATGCCGGGTGAGGTACATACCAAATGGGGCATTGTACTCAATCATGGGTCTGATGAGGGAGGAATATAGGGGTACAATGACATCCTTGGATCTGGATGTGAATCCCTTCATGATGAGGTGTGCAAGGTAGAATGTTTTTCTAACCACTTTGGCAACGTGGGTGTCAAATGTGAAGTCGCTGTCTACGTGGGTCCCTAGGTCTCTGATTACTTTTTCCGTACTCAGTGGGTTGCTGTCTATGTGATAATTTGTGGGTACTTTGTTTTTTCCAAAAGGGATGACTATACATTTTTTGGCATTTAGTTTAAGGCCGTGACTACGGCACCAGTTGTCCGTTTCAGTGAGGCCTTTTTGTAGGATGTGTGTGTCTGCTGGTGTATCGACTATGGCGCCTAGTTTGCAGTCATCTGCAAACTTTGTCAGCCACAGCCCTCCTATGTTTGCTTTAACTTCTGAGAAATAAATGCCGAACAAGAGGGGTCCCAGGACAGATCCCTGTGGGACACCACTTGTGACTGGCTTTGAGTCTGACATTGCTCCGGCGATTTTAACTTTATGGGTTCTGTCCTTTAGCCAGTTGGCAACCCATCTAGTGACATAAGGGTTTACTTTTAAGCTGTTTAGCTTATCTATGACGCCTGAGTGGGGTATTGTGTCGAAGGCCTTAGCCAAGTCCAGGTATGCTGTATGGTCTGCTTTGCCCTCATCAATGGCTCTAGTGACTGTTTCAAAAAAGTCAACCAGGTTTAAAAGGCAGGATCTGCCCTTTACAAAGCCGAACTGGGTGGGGTCAAGTGTCTGTAGGTCCCCTATGTCTCTGTTTATGAGTTCCATAATGATTCTTTCCATAGCTTTGCAGACCAGGCTAGTTAAGCTTATGGGGCGGTAGTTTCCAGGGTCTGTAGAGGCACCCCCCTTGTGGAGTGGGACCACTGTTGCTGTACACCAGTGTTCAGGTACATATCCTGAAGTAAGGCTAAGGTTAAATAGCATTTTTATGTGTGGGTTTAGCTCCGCTTGGAGTTCACGTAACACGCACCCCAGGATACCATCAGGTCCCATTGATGCTGTGTTTTTTGCTTTGTTTGGGGCGGTTCTCACTTGGACATCTGAGATGACAGGGAGATTACATTCAGCTGGGATAAGTATTTCTTCTTTTGGGGGTGAAGGAGGGGAGAAATTTGCACAGAACCTGTCAGCCAGAATGTTAGCAATATCTGTGGGTTCAGTGTATTTTTTGTTGTTGTGAACCAACTCTGAGCATATCTGAGGGTTTCCGCCCAGGTTTCAAACATAGCTGAAGAAGGCTTTGTGGTTATCTTTAGTGTCCTTAGCGATTTTTCTCTCAAAGTTTGCCTTGGATGTTTTTATGAGAGAACGTAGTTTTCTGCTAATGTTGATCAGAGATGTCTTCCCTTCATGGGATTTCGCTCTGACGTGCAGTAGCTTCCTTCTTTTGTTATACAATTTGTTTATGGCTGAGGTCCACCAGACAGGACGCTTACATTTGGTGGAGAGGGACTTGGATTTGTTTGGGATTGCATGATCCATGCATTCTTGGAGATGTCCATAGAAAGCATTTGTGAAGGATTCGGCATTGTGGGATGTGGTATCCACTGGCACAGTGGGCTTAAAGGATACCATCTCAGTCTTAAGAAGAGTGAAGTCTGCTTTTGAGAAGTTTTTCACTGTGGTCTTTTGTGCTGGGGTGGAGGTGGGATATGTATATCCAGGGTGATTAGTTTGTGGTCAGATCTCACTAGTGAGGGGTATACTTCCGGTGTGGAGCATTTTGTCCCCATGTTTGTGATGATCAGGTCTAGTATATTATCTCCCCTAGTGGGAGAGGTGACCAGTTGTTCCAGTGCATTTGAATTTATGAATTCCAGGAACCTTTGGGCTAGGGTATTAGGGCTAGAATAATGTACCCAATCTATGTTTGGGTAGTTGAAGTCTCCCAGTATAATGGTATTTTGTGATACATTCATATCCTCCAATGTCTTCAGGAAGGCTGAGTGGGGTTCTTGAGATTGGGAGGGTGGTTTGTAACATGCTACCAGTTGTATAGCAGTTTTGCCTATGGTTAGTTGCACCTGTATTGTCTCTGATGCTTCATGTGTTGCCACTAACCTGGAGGTGTGGGTGTCCTTTATGAATATGGACACTCCCCCTCCCTTTGTGGTTCGGCCCGGGTTTTGGGGCCAAAAAGCATGATACGAGGTATAGCCTGGCAGCGCTGGGGTGCTCTCAGGAGCCTTGAACCAGGTTTCAGTTACTGCACAGACGTCGATGTTCTCCATGCTGAGGAGTGCATCAAGTGCCTGCATCTTGAGATTTAGACTTCTGGCGTTGAGCAGCATTACCCTTAGTTTTTTTCCATTTTTGTTTTCTAAGGAGGTGGGTTTGTCTTTTGAGCCTTGCCTAAAAAAGGCACTATGGGGGTGGCAAGAGCCTTTGCCAATATCCGGAAGCCCAGTGGTGACAGGTGTAAGCCATCCCTTGCGAAGCAGCGTGGCTTGTCCAACATATCATCCCAGGCAGACAGACATTGGATCCCCTTAGAATGACACCAGTACTTGAGCCAATTGTTAAAGCTGATCATCTTGTCTTTGCATTGTGGTATCATTCTTGGTGAGGGCAAGATGCTGCTCAGGGTCAGGGTCATACCAGCCTGGGCTACATAATCGGAGAGCTCCTCTATGTCTCTTTTCATGTAGTCCAGGGAGGTACATCTCAGGTCATTCACACCAGCATGGACAATGACGGAGTCATATTTGTACTTGCTTTGGAGTGACCTGAGTGCGTGTGTTATGTGGCGGATCCTAGCTCCCAATAGACAGTTCACAGTCACCTTCTCCTTGTTCATCCTGGTCAGTGGGACATCAGTGTGTCTGACTATGGAGTCACCTATTACTAGCGTATCAGGCAAGGTGTTTGGCCTTAAGGGCTGCGATTGGTTGACACACTGATTTATTGAAGTATGTGTTGCATGTGTTTTGTTTTAAGGTGTTGGATTTTTGGATGTCTGCTTTGGGAGCCTCTGTTGTTTTGGTAAGTTTTTTATTAGAGCCTCCGGGTATGTCTTTGTGTTTTTATGTGTTTGGTTTGCAGTTGTGGTAGGTCTATGTGGGACTGGGATTGTTGTGTGTGTGTGGTTGCCATCTCCTCCTGTCTGGTCATGCCAGCCCTGAGTTGAGAGAGTTCAGCCTCCAGTTTGGCTATATAGTTGCATCTCTCACATGTATTTGTGTTTGTTGGGTGGAGGAGAGGGTTTTCTGTGTACATGAGACAATTGTAGCATTGTCTCAAGATACCCAGATTGACCAGCTGAACTGGAGACGACGCCAGTAATCTACCACTCAACATGCTAGAACAGTATAAGGGAGTGGTATACCTTTAAGGGAAGTGGATATTCACAGGGGTGGTAAGTAGATGTAGTGCTTTACTTAGTACGAGAGTGCTTACTTAGTAGAGAAGTATTGAGAACAAGTGCTAGGCTTATAATACAGTGAGTAGTCTGGTTATACTAAGAGTAGAGCTTCCTTAAGGGAAAATTTGAAGAGCAGACTTGGCGGAGCCAGAAACAGTTTAACCTTGTTTAACCGGTGCTGCTCTATGCACATGACCACGCAAAGCCGTGCAAACGCGGATTTTAAACAGTGAACTACAAAAGAGCTAGAAATGGTCCAAAACAACCAATTACTACAGCTTCTTCTGCTGAGGTCACTTCCCCCAAGGACAGGTAGGCTGCTCAAGGCTCCCCACTCCCACTAGTGAGCAAAGAAACTTCCTTCTATCCAAGTTAGATAATGGACAATACAGGAACTACACCACAGCCCAGAATACAGCAATGCCTGTAAACTGGTCTAAACTAGTCGAGGAAGGTGGGAAAACAAGGATAATTTTTTTGTTTTTTTGTTTTTTTGGTAGAAACACACAGAAAATGCAGAAACAGTGATAAATTAGTTACACAGGCTAGCACACTTTAGTGGGCAGCCTCCACAGTTAAATTAAACAAACAAACAAGCAAACTTTTGATCAAATTCGACTAAAATGCAACTTTAAGTGCAGATTTTAAAATAATGCAGCAATCAGTTAAAAAACAGTTCAGGTTAGTTCAAGGTAAGCTACAGAAGCTATTCCAAGTGAAAAAAAGCAAAGATACTTAAATCCAGAAGGTAGTCGCTTTTCTGAGTTCCCTGCTGCTAGGACCACTCTGTAAACCCACGTGGAGCTTGTCTGAGCAGTATAGCCAGAAAAAAATAAAAAAACTATACTTACCTAAATGCTGTAGGCAGGGCGGCAAGCCCCCCTGCACCCCCCACACCCCCGCTACTTAAATATTCCTACTCTAAGATCACACTGCATTGAAGCAAAGGGAAAATATTCCCTACGGCGATTTCCGTATTATGCGCGCAATGTTTCGACCAATCGGTTTCGCTCAAAACGCATTTACCGTTTACAATTTTTGATCACGTGATAGGAACCCTTTCAGTAGCATGCCCTAGTGTGCACAAGCACCAAGTGAAACATTTCCCTGAGTGACCACTTCAATAATATGTGCTAGTGTGCAGAAGCACAAAAATGAAACATTTCCCCAAATGACCCCTTTAGTAAAATGTTGAGGTATGCACAAGCACCAAAATGAAACATTCACCCAAGCGAGTAGTGGAAAAGGGAATGGAACAGCAAAGGAGAAAAAAGAAATGGATAGATGAGTATGATAAGATGTTAGATGAGCAGCTAGTGAAAGAATTGTGAGAGAAATTGGGAAGCTAAAAATAGAAGTTATGTCCTTACCATAACGTTCCATGTGGAGTGTTCATCTCGCCTTTGTTCTTACACATGGGTTCGGAGCCGATCCTCAGCTCCGTGTCGGCCGCTTGCAAGCTCTGCATCGAGAAGAAGCTCGAGACAACCTAATACCCACAATCCCCCTCTGCCTTTACCTCAGATCTAGTTTGCAAGCAAACCAGTAGTCAGAGAGAGCACACTCATGCTTATATCACATATGCACAGAACTAAGAGTCTATATATATATATATATATATATATATATATATATATACACATATACACATATATATACATGTCAACTATATACACAACAACTGCAATGCAGAAGCAGAATGCCCCAGGCCAGGCACCAAACTGAACGTTCTTCCTAAGGGCGGGAGGGTGGGAATGTAAGAACAAAGGCGAGATGAACACTCCACATGGAACGTTATGGTAAGGACATAACTTCTATATGTGATAGTGTTCAATCTCGCCGTTTGTTCTTACACATGGGTAGCGTCCCTAGCTCCTTGTTCCTGAGGAACTCACGGAAGGACGTTCTTGAGCACAGTGGAACCAAAGGTTGCCCTGTCCCTAGAAACCTTGTCTAACTTATAATGAGAAATGAATGTATGTGGCTTAGACCAAGTAGCAGCCGCACAAATAGCGTCTAGTGGTAGGCGGGCTGCATGAGCCAGGGATGTAGACACTGACCTTGTGGAATGTCCTTTGGGTTTGTGCAAAAGAGTTTGATTTGATGAATCATAGACATAGATGATACAATCAGTTAACCACTTAGAAAGAGTTCTTTTGGTAACCGCTACTCATTTCCTGTTATCAGCAAAGGCTACAAAAAGTTGATCAGTTTTTCTGTGATCTTTTGTTCTATCCAAGTAAAATCTTAGCTGTCTGTGAACATCTAATTTGTGCAACATATACTCCATTTTATTGGAGTGATTCTTGAAGAAAGTGGGTAATTCAATGGACTGATTAATATTATTAATAGAACAAACTTTAGGAAGGAAGGATGAATTAGTGCGAAGAGAAACTCTGTCAGAGTGAAAGATCAAATAAGGGTGCTTAATGGAGAGAGTTTGAAGTTCAGATACTCGCCTAGCGGATGTAATGGCTACCAAAAAGAGAGTCTTCCATGACAAAAATTTCAATGGGCAAGAGGAGGCTGGTTCAAAGGGGGGCAGCATTAACTTAGATAACAATAAGTTTAGACTCCAAGGTGACGTAGGAGATCTAATTGGTGGTCTAATATGAAAAGCCCCTTTCAAAAAGGCTTTACAAAGTCTGTGGGCCATAACAGGAGCCCCACATTCTTCCACATGGAAATTAGAAATGGCAGCCAATTGAACTCTTAATGTGGCAGGAGAAGCACCCTGATGGAACAAGTCTGTTAAAAACTCTAATATTTTATTCAAAGGAGCTATAACAGGGTCCACTTGCTGTGTATTCGCCCAGAATACAAAGCGCTTCCATTTACTAGTATATGTTTTAGTAGTGGAAGCTTTATGAGAAGCCACTAATATATTCTGAACTGCAGGCGAAAGAAGATCAGACCTGGCTAAGTTAGAATTGGAGCAGCCAAGCTGCTAGATGGAGGGACAAGAGCGAGGGTGAGGAGCCCCTGACGAGTGAGTCAATAGATCTGGCTCTGGGTCCAGGATCCAGGGTCCCCGAATGCAGTGTGTCATGAGGAAGGGGAACCAAATTTGACGAGGCCAGAATGGGGCAATGAGGATTATTGTCCTGTGTAGGTTTTTGGCTTTCTGGAGAAACTTTGATATCAGGGAAGGGAGGAAATGCGTGCAGGAGTCCCGGGGCCAATCATGAATCAGTGCGTCCCTGGGGACTTCCCTGGAGGGTAATAGGGCAAAGTAGCTCCTGCATTTGGCGTTCATTGGAGACGCAAACAGATCGCAGGAAGGCTGGCCCCACGTGCGAAAAATCTTTTTCGCAACTGACTGTTTTAGGGACCACTCGTGCGGTAACAGAATTGCTCTGCTCAGCCTGTCGGCTATGACGTTGGATGACCCCGGGATGTGCGTTGCTATCAGAAAATGACCCGTGGACTCTGCCCATTGCCAGATTCTCATGGCCTCTCTGCATAGCTGATAGGACTTGGTTCCCCCTTGCTTGTTTATGTACCAGACTACCGACATGTTGTCCGTCTGAACTGCAATAGTTCCCAGAGGAAGAAGGGGAGCAAAGTGTTGTATATGTAAGTCCGGTTGTCAAATTTAGTAAGGGGTGGTAGGCCCCGAAAAACTCTAACCAGTTAAATAAACTTAACGGTACCGAGAAATTCTACCTACACACACACATACACTATGTCTATCAAAAGGTACTTTTAGAACAAATTTTTCTAAAATATAACAAAATTAAAGTTATATCTTATCTCAAGTTGCTCGAGCTAGATCCCAGCGATGCGAACGCAGCAGCGGCAAACTAGATCTGAGGTAAAGGCAGAGGGGGATTGTGGGTATTAGGTTGTCTCGAGCTTCTTCTCGATGCAGAGCTTGCAAGCCGACACGGAGCCGAGGATCGGCTCCGAACCCATGTGTAAGAACAAACGGCGAGATTGAACACTATCACATTAAAAGTTAGAATTAAAAAGTAAAAAGCTATGTGTAGTATAAGTATAGTTTAGGTAAGATAAATACAGTGAGCTATGAGTGGAGTAGTGGGTGATAACAGGTGTTGTTAAATGGGAGAGATGGGAGTAGTAGAAGAGTTTAAGAATAATAAGTGGGAAGGTAGGGGTTGGATATGCGTGACAGTGAAACATTCACCCAAGCGACCCCTTCAGTAAACTCTCCAGGTATGTACCAGAATCAAACTGAAACAGTTATCCAAGTGACCCCTTCAATAAAAATCTCCAGGTATGTAGAAGCATCAATTGATCTCCATTCATATTTTCATATTCTCTCTGAAAACTGCTGCTTAGTGGCATTACTTTAGGGCTATTTACATGCTTAGTATGCAGATAAGCTCATGATAGATTCATGCCTATGAATTGAACTCATACACATACATTTAAAGCCCCTTAACAGCATTGTAGCTGTCCCCCTACAGCTTATGGGCTAAGCATCATATGCTTTTGAGATAGGAAGTGTGTTTACAACAACTCATTCGCATCTTCATGTGGAAGCTCACAGTCCAGGAGTTGCATATCTATGTAGCGCCACTCTTTGCAGATCACCACTATGAAAATTTAAAGCCCCAGACTGTGAATACCACTCTTAATGTCAGATATCCACCTAAAACTGGCAAACTTCATTTGTCTCTATATAAGAAAAAGGATTGTATGAATGTTTCCTGTCTCTGCATTTTAAGACTATCTCCACATAGCATTGTGAAAATGCTGTCATCCCATTTTTCACTAAATGTTTGGCATTTTCAGGGTTAGATCTTTTTCTGCAATAAGTCTTTTACATATAACCATGAAACTGTATGACTGCAACTTGTAGGTATTCTGACTGCATGCCTGTCAACCTCTTAGAGCAATAAATCTGGACAAAGCTATAAATAAATAAATAAATCTCATCCAGAAAAAAAGAGGTCATTGTCTCCCTGTACTCTTCCCTCATTAGACCAATCATCGAGTACAATTGCCCCATTTGGCATGTACCCAGACACCTACAACAACTGGACAGGCCACAAAAATACATCACAAAGAGGATCTTAGGCTTTAAACACTTGTCCTATATGGACAGACTCACAAAAACTCCAACTATTCTCTGTCTCATATTGCCTACTTAGAGGTGATCACTGCTTGACTTGCAAAGCCATGTCTGACCAAGCTTTCTTAGAAATGCTACATCTAAAGAAATCCCAATCCCTCTGCACTACACACTCCAGAGACCTCAACCTCATTACCACAATCAACAGAACAAGCTGGAGGGACAGGTTTATAACCCAGAGACTGCCCATGCTATGGAATAGACTTCCCATACATGTCAAGCGGAGCGCCTCACTGGCTATCTTCAAGAAAAATCTTGATGAGTGGATGGGAAATAGAAAATTTATCCCAGGGATCACTCCACTGGCTGTACTTGACAGAGGCACTGGGAACTACGGTCAGGTGGCACGATGCCAGGGTAATCCTATGGGCTAGGCTTGTAAAGGCTCCAGGGCCATTAGCCTAGTACACGCCTATGAACGATGACCATCATGATTACTTTGCAATGTTATCCTAGTGATGAAGGACATTGTTCTCTTTCCTTTCAAGCAGTTTTTGTAATATCAAAACAAACATATCAAACTGTGTGTAAATCTGCACTATAAAATGTACATTAGAAATTTTACACAGCCAGATTGCATGACAATTTTATACAATAAAATTAAATAAAGCTGATGAAAGCTTTACATCAATGCTGTGTCTGTTTCAACATTCTTACAAAACAGGTCTTCCTGTTTATATGAATGGACAGTCTTATAATGACATTATTACAGCAGCATTTTTTGTAACATTAAAAGAAAACTTTTTAAACAAATAACATTATGCATATTGACAATGATATGATTTTAACCAAATTATACATAAAACTACATCCAAGAAAATAAAACTGACACTGATACAACACATCAAGGGTGTAAACTTTTCAGGTCATAATATTTCTACAACTCTCTATATCAGTGCCCCCAGACAACAGGTACAAAGCTTGCAAAACAGTAGATTTAATAAAAAGAATTTTTAAATGCTTGGGGGCAACACATTGACCAGATATGTTTACCTTTCTAAAAAACAAATGGGTTGAGGGCAACAAAACAGGAATATATGAGTACAAAATACAATTTTCTGGATGCATTCTTGCAGCACATGTCTCATATAAAAATAGTTACCCTAATATTCCCTCCTGTCAGCAGAACCATGTGATTTGTACATCATCATTATCCCCCTTTTTTCCATTTTCTACATGGTGTTGGGGTGTTGTGCTAGCTGTTGCTATCTCTCTTGATTCAGTGCTACACTCCTGTCTTTTTGGACACTCATGCCTGACTGTCGCAGATATTTTCTCACACAATCCATCCACCTCTTTGCTGGATGTCCTCATTTCCTCTTATCTTCTTCCTGTCTGTCCTAAATCTTCTTCATTAGATTTTCTTCAGTTTTTTTCTGCACTGTAATCTGTTTTCTTTTATCTTTTCTGCCATTGCAGCTACTTTGTCTTCTGCACTTGTGTCCTCATTTCTTTGTCTGTCTCACAGTGTGCATCCTCCCACCCATCTCAGGCACTTCACTTCCATCACCTCTTCCTTCCTCATCTGCTCTGCTTCTTACAGCAGCACTGGTCGCACCACTGTTTTGTACACTTTCTTTTCAGCTTCTTTGGCATTTTTTGTCATACACTACACCTGATAATCTCTTTCCGGTTGGCTGATTCTGTATGGTCTGTTTTAAGCATCCCTAACTCCACTTTTGTTTGTTTGTGTCTTTCGGCTTTTCCCGGTTAGGGGTCGCCACAGCGGAACTCCAGCCCGCTAAGGATTGGCAGTTGATTTTTATGTACCGGCTTGCCAGGCCTGATGCACAACCTTCAACGCAGGTACGCCCATTAGGTTCATAGGTTCATACTAGGCTATCTGCCCTAGGGCATTTATAAGCCTAGCCAGAGTGTGTATGGCTTTCGCAACCCATTTTAAATGAATTTTGCTATGCCCTTTTTCGAGGTTAGTATACTGTGCCTCTGTCTAACAGTGACACAGAAGTGATACCCGGGGTAAACCTACGATCTCCCATCCACTCATCAAGATTTCTCTTGAAGAGAGTCAATGAGGGACTCTGCCTAACCTGGACTGGGATTTTATTCCAGAGTGAAGGGAGCCTCTGGGTTATGAATCTGTCCTTCCAGCATGTCCTATTTATTTCAGTGCTGAGGTTCAAGTCTCTCGAGTGCGTAGCTCAATGCGATTTGGATTTTCTGAGGTGCAGCATGTCCATTAATTCCGGGTTGGACATGGCTTTATACGTCAGGCACAGATCGCCTCTGAGCAGGCGGTATGCCACTGAGTAGAGCTGGTGTTTCTTTAACCGGGTAGCATATGGCTTCTGTTTGAGCCCTTTGATCCTCTTGGTGAGGTACTTTTGGGGTCTTTCCAGTTGCTGCAGGTGTCTGGTAAGGTACATCCCAAAAGGGGCATTGTACTCAATTATGGGCCTGATAAGGGATGAGTAAAGAGGCACGACGACCTCCCCTGATCTAGATGTGAATCCCTTCATGATTAGGTGGGCTATATAAAATGTTTTTCTAACCACTTTGGCCATGTGGTTGTCAAATGAGAGATTGCTATCAACTTGGGTCCCCAGGTCCCTAATTACTTCTTCTGTACTTAATGGATTGCCACCTATGTGGTAATTTGTGGGCACTTTGTTTTTGCCAAAGGGGATGACTATACACTTTTTGGCATTTAGCTTGAGGCCATGGCTCTGGCACCAGTTGGCTGTTTCTATGAGGCCCTTTTGTAGGATGCTTGTGTTGACTGGAGAGTCGATTATGGTGCCTAGTTTGCAGTCATCTGCGAACTTGGTCAGCCACAGTCCTTCCATGTTGGCCTGTACCTCCGAGAAATATATACCGAACAAGAGAGGTCCCAGGACTGAGCCTTGTAGGACGCCACTTGTAACTGGTTTGGAGTCTGACATGGCTCCAGCAATTCTAACCATGTGGGTTCTGTCCTTGTGCCAGTTTGCAACCCATCTAGTGACATAGGGGGTTTATATTTAAGCTGGTGAGTTTATCTATAATGCCCGAGTGGGGTATTGTATCGAAGGCTTTTGCGAGGTCCAGGTAGGTTGTGTGGACCACCTTCACCTCGTCGATGGCCTTGGTGACTGTTTCAAAGAAATCGATCAGGTTTAAGAGGCAGGATCTGCCCTTAACAAAGCCAAACTGGGTAGGATCCAGTGTCTGTAGGTCCCCAATATCTTTATTTATGAGGTCCATGATGATCCTTTCCATAGCTTTGCAGACCAAGCTAGTCAGGCTTATGGGGCGATAGTTTCCAGGATCCGTTGAGGCACCACCTTTGTGGAGAGGGACCACTGTTGCTGTACGCCACTCTTTGGGTACATACCCTGTAGTAAGGCTGATATTGAACAGTAGTTTCATGTTTGGGTTTAGCTCTTCTTGGAGTTCATGTAGGACGCAGCCCGGGACACAGTCTTCACGCATGTCTCCACGCAGAAGACGCTCTAGCTGGGAATCGAACCAGACAGCGTCTTACTGTGAGGCGACAACACTACCGCAGCACCTAATTTACAAAATTAGGCTGAGAAAACAGAATGGATATGTTTATGTAGTAAATCAGAGATATTGTAATGCAAAAGAAAAATTAAACAGTAAGTATTTAATATTTCTATAAATTAAAATGTGGGATATCAATGACCTAATCATAACCTAGCTTGTGACCTGTTTGGTTAATTATGTTTGTGACTTGTTTAGGTAATTATACATATTTCTACATCTCTGGGCTCAGTACTCATATTTTCACAACAGGAGAGACTGTTTCAGATTAAACATACATTTTAGACCTCTTTTGATTTCAGTACACAGGAAATGTCTTTCTTTTAAGTGAACACTAAACAAACATTCTGGCTTCTTCTGTTTACTGTACACAAAAAGACTTTTCCTAACAGTAAACATAAGCAACTCAATGTATACATCAGCAAAAAGTGACATTTAAAGTGCTCTTCCAGCCTGGAATTTGAGCAGAATACAAAAATTAACTAATTGTGATCACAAAACTTAAATTGTGATCACTGTACCTGTTAGAGGGAAAGGAAAGAGCACATTTTAATAAAAATTAAAAAAATAGATTGCTAACAGTAAGCTAATTTATAGTAGAGAGACTATTCTGGAAGTTCAATCCCCAGTCATGCTTTGTAACAGGTTTGATGAGCTGCTGTCTGTGGAGCCTGTGACGTCTACAGCACTTCTCAAGTTACAAGAGCTGAGAATCTTACTCAAACATGGAATAAAATGCCCGGTATATACAGAATCAACATTACTGGATCATGGTAACAGAAGGAAACCCAAGAGGGTTAGAGAACATGGAAAAGAGAACCTAGGGCTGAAATCGCTGCAAGGCTAAAAGCAAATCCCTACAGGCCTGCACTCTCATCCATTCTGCTGGCAAATGTTTGATCACTGGAAAGCAACATGGACTATATAATTCTGGAATAATCTACTCAGAAAAGGTGAGAAAATGATGTGTGCTTATTTTTACTGAAACTTGGCTAAACTCTAACATTAATGACAGTGCAATCCATGTGTAGAGGCTATCACATTTTAGAGCAGGCAGAATACATTCTCTCAGTGGTAAGTCGAGAGGGGGAGGGAGTCTACATATACATCAATAATAACTGGTGTACCCAGTTGTGAGATAGCATCCTCGCACTGCTAGGATAATCTAGACTTTTTGTCACTGAAATGCAGTCCCTTTTATTTACCCAGGGAATTTAACAGCATCTGCATCACAGCTATCTACAGTCCTGCCAATGCTAATCCAAATGAGGCAATGACCACATTACACTAGGTTGTAAACAAACTGAAAAACAGGAATCCAGACTGTGTTCATATAGTGGCAGGTGACTTTAATCAGGCCAACTTGAAAATAGTTCTGCCTCACTATTTCCAATATGTGGTTATGGAATTCCAGGTTTTAGAGAGAGAAGAGGAGAGGAGTACAAGGAGTTTCCAGAAATACCCTCTGATTTAATTACAGATAGGTATATTTTGTCAAAAGAGTGTACTGATCTTTTGGGACTATATAGTTGGAGAATATTGTTTTGTCTGGGTCATACATGAGCTTAAGTGTTGTGTCAAGTTATGAACAGATTAAACAGTGCCATAATTCCAGCCACAGAAGTAGCTTTAGTGAGAGGAAATGATGCGTCCTATAATGATGTTTGGCAGCAAATTTTTCAATTTTATTACACCACTAGTAAGTGAGACGAGTTGATGGGATTGTATATCGATGAGTATGGGACTGTGTATAGGAGAGCAGGAATGAGAAGAGATGAAGCTTATTATTGCATGCTTGGTTAGGTAGACTATGGCACTATACAGGGTTTCCAGTTTTGGATGGATTTTCATTACAGCATGTTTTATGCGGTGGTCAAATTTCAGGATTTCATCAGTAGTAACCCCTAGTAGTTTGGTATGGATTAACATTTCTGTCTTGGCATTGTTTAATGATAGAACTGAGAAAGAATGTTTTGGTCACATAGCTGATTATGGATAAATAAGACAAATTTAAATTTTCTGTGGTTAAGCAGGACCTGTGAGTCAGTTAGCTATGTCTCAATTTCTGAAAGAGCTTTTTGGGTAAAAAGTTGTAGTTTACTCATATGTTAGAAAAGTATTAGACAAATGCTGCTTGTCTAGTTGTTAAATTCAGGTCATAAATGAATATATTAAAAAGTACTGGACCTAATACTGAGCTTTGAGAGACTCCCAAGATTACTGAGACAAAGGAAGAGATGTTGTTTTGCCAATTTAGAGCCTGCTCCCTGTTTTAAATGCAACTATTAAATCAGGATAGTGGGAGTTTATCCATGCCTAGAGAAGAAATCTTGCATAGCAATTTTTGGAGTGACACCATGTTCAAGGCTTTGGTCAGATCAAATAATATGGAAGAGATCAGGTTATTGTTGATTCTGCTTTGATCCTCTGCTGTAACAAAGCATAGCAGTACAGCGGTGGTGGTGTGATGTGGACAGAAACCATGCTTCACTGGGGAAAGTAGTGAGTTTCATTAATCTAGGTAAGAACATGTGATTGTATACATTTTGAAATATTCTAGACAGACGAGAAATGATAACTATGGGTTTGAATTGGACAGAGTGGAGTTTCTTCCATTAAGTAGGGGAAGTATGTAAGATTTTTTTTCCACAGAGTAGGAATATAGCTAGCTTTCCTTGACAGACCAGTTTATTAAGATGGACACAGGGTATGCCAAAGCATCTGCAGCTATTTCAATGTATTAAGCTGATAAGTTCCCTGGGACAAGGTGAGATGCCCGTGCTCTGGCCCAATCAAGAAGCCTCAATCCTCACCACTAACACCAGAGACGGCATATCATATATGAGGAAAGGATAACAAATACACACAGTAAAGTGCAATTTCCCTTAAGAGCACACAGAGATCACAGTCAGTCTGGGGCTGGTTGCTCCCCTTGCTCTCCAGGTCTTCAATAAGACTCCCCACTGGCACAGCTATAGGGTCCAGATCTCAGCCATCTGGCAAGCTAACCTCCAGTGCCCTCTCTGTCCAACCAGTGCTTCATGTCCCTGCCCAAGTAGCTGACACACACATACACACACACACACTTTGAGATAAGTATTTATACAACTTCACAGGCACTCCTGGGAAAGGCTGACACAGATTCTCCAGTTGTGCCCCTATACCCAGACTATACAGCAGTAATTCCAGCCACCACCAGCTAATAAGTATCAACTACCCAAAGGCCCTTAAAAAGGTGTCCAATTATTACTGTGCGGTATTATTATCCAATTGGTAAATGTGACAAAACAGTCTTAAGGCTTATTAGAGTGGCATTGTACAATAAACTCTATAAATATGCAATGTACTCTAGAGCTTAACTTATCTCTACATAAATCAGCCATAGTTGAAAAGGGTTTAAAAATATTTAATAATAAATACTAAAAACACAAGACAATACTACTACACCACAGTGCTATTCAAGAGTTCAGAGATCACACAGAAACATAAAATAATTCAGTAGTACAGTTCTGACATAACAGAAAAACAATCTAATCTTTATAATTCCTGGCTACTTCTAGGAGAAAACAAGGTTCTACATATTACTTACATAAAGAGTGCATAAGGCAGTGCTGAGTTGACTGTCCAAGATCAAAATACTTATAGTCTCTCTCTGAGCAATAGTTTTTAAAATCACTAACAAACATTTCTGCTGGGCCCGCCCAGATTACATCATTTTGACACTTAGGTTTCCCAGTACACACATTACATCATTTTGACACTTAACCAACAGGCTACATTATTTAGCAAGCTAACACCTGCTCAGGAAACTATAACAATAAAAGACATTTCACATGTACACTCTAGTAATTATTCCTTAAGTTAAAACAATAGAAATAATGTGCTGGCCCAGACAGACTGACTCTGAGCTCTAGAGATCAAAAGGATCAAAGGATAGATTTGAAATAATTTTAACTTCAAAAGAAAGATCTTGTAAATAATGTAGACTGTTGGCCTGGGAACCCCAGGCTAAGTGTCAAAATTATGTAATGTGTATACTGGGAAACCTAAGTTTCAAAATGATGTAATCCGGGAGGGCACAGCATAAATGTTTGTTAGTGATTTTAGAAACTATTGCTCAGAGAGAGAATGTAAATCTTGAACTCTGTAAATACCATGACTCCAAATGTGTTAATTGTAACTTTTTATATAATGTATCTGTTATACCTATGTACCACTTGTATTGCAATTGTTTTATGCAACGGTGGAGCTCTTCTGCCTGGGCCTGCACTGAAAATGGATCATTTCAGCCCAGTGGACTTCCCCGATAATCAAACTGGAAATAAATAAATAAATTGAAATGCTTGACTTAGTTTTTATTACAGTAGATGGCAAATGTTGCCACATTGTTGAAACAGCATTTCTTTACAATTAAGACAACAAGCCTGTAGTTTACGTTTATATTTACAAATGACAGAATTATGTATCAAATTCTATTTGGTTAGGCTGGCAGCCTTCACCCTTCTCTACCAGTCTTCACACAAGGGTAGTGAGTATTAAAGTTTTAATCAATTTTCTGATACTGAAGGTTGCAATGGTTGAAGTTTGAGAGCATGGGCATGAGCTGTGGGGTCTGCAGGTGCTATACTAATGGTAGAAGATTATGGGTTTAAGAGAGAGAGGCAACAGAATTTATAGAGTGTAAGTTAAATTAGTTTGCAATGGAGTCTCCTGGTCCATCTGTTTTAGGGTTAGGTTGAGCTGGGTGGGCTAGATCTAGGAGTTTGTTGATGGTGGACCAGAATATCTTAGGACTGTTTTGAGTTGCTGTTTGCAATTGTATACAGATTTTTTTAGCCATACCCCGGGATTCATGAAGCTCGGCGCAAGGCCGGCATAAGGGCTGCACCGGCGGTGCAGTGAATAGCCGGCGTAGTAGCGCCATATGCATATTAATGAGAGTGCACCGCAACCACAGACACGTGCGTAGTGTACGTGAGCGAGCCCAAGTAGGATGCGTCCAGAGGCGTGGCTAAGCCGGCATGCGGTGAGCAACCTAATGTGCTGACTGCCACGGTCCGCCCATAATAGTAATGGCAGCAGCCAGGGCCCGTGCAGAATGAAACGCACGTAGAGTATGCAACATAGTACCCGTCCCAACTAAACGGAGAAGCAAATACAACCCACGAAGGCTTAAGTGTACCCGTCCAAGGAGCAAAGGATACGCATGAGACCGCTTTTGTTCCGCAATGCACCGTCAGTGGTTATACTCAGAGAAGGTGTACAGCAGCATGTCAGCGCGCCGCACCGACATAGGAGTAGCGACTAAGGTCACCACCTGTCCCACTTTGAGGGCAGTCCCTCTATGGGCAGTTGTGTCCCGAAAAGAATATTAAAATGGCAAATGTGCTAAGATTGTAGGACATAATGATATCCCGTAGTTAATGTAATGGTAGCATGAATTGGTTATTTCTGTAACTGAAATACCTAAATGACACAAGAAACAGAATAAGCAACCAAACTGCCACAACAATAAGCTTTTATTTAGGCAAACAAGTGAAATTCTATGCTATATAGTGACCGTGTGTATGTGTCGGTCTGTAAACTCAGATGTGAGTCCCGGAAATATCCCACCTTGGCAACTGGAAAAGGTGGCAACCCCAGTAGCGACATGGGCATGGTCACCAGGGTTACCAGCTGTCCCAATGTGCCGTGGACAGTCCCTCATTGGACAGTTGTGTCCCTGCAAAATCGAAAAAATGGAAAATGACCTGAGATTCCCTGCCAAAAATATTCCCACAATATACATGTAATAGTAGCATAAAACATATAATTTGTATATGAAACACATACATGGCATAAGAAACTGAATAAGGAACCCAAATGCTAACAGAATAAGCGTATATTATGGCAAACAAGTAAAGTCCTGTCAACTCCACTTACTGTGGGTATGTGTTGTCCTGCAAAATCCAATGTTCCCACAAAACATGTCCCACTATGGTCATTGGAAAAGGTGCCAACCATAATGGTCACAAGCAGTAGTGACAGTACATAGCCGGGTAGCTGTGTTGACATGACAACAGGAAGGAACCAAGATACCTTAAACACAGGCAAACATGTGCATAGCAGCATATCCCACACCCAGCAACGTCTCTGTCGCATACACTGGATGGCGTATGTTGAAGTGTAATATCCAGAAGCAGAACCCATGCATTCAGATGTAATACACAATAGCCTCATTGTAGCATGTAAGTCCCACCCATGTACACCTGTGCACCCAAACCTGCTAGCATCCGTGTGCAGCTATACACCTACACACAATGTGCATACCTGAAATGTGGTAAGATGTTTGTGTTAGGCAGTGCCACGGGCAAATCGCACCCCACATGTCACCAACCCACCTCAGGTACAGATATGGAAATGGCTGCATGTGAATGTGTCTGCAGAATGTGTACATCAGCATGTGGTATGTACCCGTCGAAACC
Organism: Protopterus annectens; assembly: GCF_019279795.1. Lineage (NCBI taxonomy): Eukaryota > Metazoa > Chordata > Ceratodontiformes > Protopteridae > Protopterus > Protopterus annectens. Next base: position 1,348,240,129 of record NC_056729.1, on the reverse strand, counting down.
ATATAGGTTTGCATACGACACGGTGCACATAACTGTACACATGTGGACAAGTCGGGTTGTTGAACCACCGCATCGATGATTAGCTATGCAGAGAAGTCGAAGACATATAGCGGAACACGTGCCTACCAAACAGGACGTCTAACAGGGTGCTACAGGCAAAGAAGGGGAAGGTGGGACATCACATGTGGAGAGTAGCGTTGCGGACGGCCAAATACACACGGTCAAGGTAAGGACGGAACAACATGCATATGGCGGATGGATGTTGTTCAAAATATATATAGAAACACATATGAAGTGCCAGTTTAGACTCGAAATACTATATAATGCATTGAATTGTACCGTACAATATGGCAGTAGAACTGATCCTGCATGTAATTGGTGAAGCTAAGCTGTAGTGTGATGGAATTCTGACCCTGGCAGTAACCAGTACAGCAGGCTTATGTCTCTCAGCATTAATTATCTGCTGGGTTACAGAACAATAAATGTATGTACATGCATAACATCACCCCTTCCCCTGAGGAGGATGGCCTTGTGAGCTCTATTGAAGATAAGAGTACAACTCCTTACCAGAGAGACAAAGCAACGTATTAAGAAATTAACTGACTACTGTATCGGAACAGTCCAGGGTCCTTGAAACAGCTACAATCACAGAAGGACACTGTAATTGACCAGGTGCCTTGCAAGGCTGTGTTATTCTCATGGGAAAACATTTTAAAAACACGACCCCAGCACCCACGTATGTATAGACAATTGCGGACCATAGTGATGGAAATGCCCTGTGACCGTCCACGTCAGTGAGGTGGGCAAAAGCTGATTGTAAACACTATATAAAGAAATTGCTTACTGTATAGAGTCAGACAAAACTCTCATACTTGGACTGTATATTATTTTGCTTGCCTGTGTACACTACTAAAACGTTGTGAACCCGAGCCTCCTGTGTTATTGACTGTCACTTAGAAAAGCCTACTGATAACTACAGTCTGGTTTTAACAACTTATTTGACATTGTGATCCTTGTAATCCGGAATTCCCTTGGTAAGCTACAGGTCAGAGTGCATGGGTGGTTAGACATCTGCGCAGGAGAATTTGCCTAAATGGTTCTTCTTGAATGAAAAGACCTCCGACTGAATTGTTGTGTGTAAAGAGGCTATCCACTGTCTGATCTGTGGCTGAAAAGCGGAAAACTGGATCCCAAGAAGAAAACGTGCAGCCTTAAACAGGAGGCTCAGGTAAGGAGTGTTTGCCTCTTTGTCTCTATTGTAGATCAGGGACCAGACTACATTGTGTTTCTGTTAACAGTTGTGATAGCGGGTCGAAGACCAATCCAAATAGTGCTAAATCTGAACATAGGTCAGGGGAACACAGAGCAGAGTAAATAGTCATTGTAGACACTACAGTGGATACAGGGAAAGAGATACCACGTGTGGTATGAGAGAAGGGTGCGTAACAGTCGTGTAGAGGATATGGGAGATTAGTGAACAAACAGATCATGTGATCCGCGTTTGACGGGTGACGTGAAGTATATGCAATCGCAGAGAGCACATAATGTGAGATATTCAGCAAAATGGGGTAATAAATATGACATTGATGGTATATTAGACAAACTATCGTTACTGAAACATTGTAATCTCTGAAAATGTGATGCACATGTTCTAGGGTAACCACCTGTCCCACCCTGTGAGGGACAGTCCCTCTTTGGCCAGTTGTGTCCTGCAAACAAACCGAACAAATGGCAAATGTCTTGATATCTCAGGACAAAGATTTCCCAGATATCTTTTCAAATGGTAGCATAAAACACTAATATTGTATCTGGAACAACAAAATATCATAATAAACAGAATAAGCAACTGAAATGCTACAAGAATTGGTAGCTCTCCTGGCAAAAAGTGAAGTCCTGTCCTATGTACTGGCCGTGGGTATGCTTTTTCCAGGCAAAGTACACGTTCGAACACTAATGTCCCACATTGTGCATTTGAAAAGGTGGCAGCCCTAAGATGTGCAGGCGACAAAACAGTGACAATTGGGTATCCGTCAAGCACATAGGTGGATTGAGGTAGTGAACCGAAGGGAACAGAACACTACAAATGCGAAAGCATCATACATACAAAGAAGATAATAATACAGTAG